>NW_019154097.1:25367685-25373667 GCF_002288905.1 Enhydra lutris kenyoni | reverse complement strand
GTCCAAGAGCTCAGTAAAATCTCTGAGGCCAACATCAAGGACAAGACGGAGAAGGGAATCCCCAGCACTGCATTGTCCTCTTGCTCCATCCAAAGGTCTCATTGACATAAGGACATACTAAGCCACAGTAGTTCCATTTAAATGAGGATACTAGAAGGATAGTAGGAGTAGTCTCTGGAGTGGCTGAAGTGCTCAGGAGAATTCTGAATCATTAGGGTGGATCTTGAGCTGTGTTTTCTCTCAGAGGTTCCCAAATGGGTATAAGGAGAACAGAAAATAACATGCAGTTAGCACTCACATCTCCACTTATGGGTCCTATGACCAGTTCTTCTCACCTGTCTTCTTTCTTGGGAAGTGAGGTATTGTTGCAATTAAGTATTTGGTTTCTAGACTCTAGGTTTCAGCCCAATTATATTACATACTCTATGTATGATTTTCAAGAATTTCATCATTTGTAGAAGGTGAATATGATGTGCCCCAGATGATGATATACTTCAGTTATTAACATTTTAATAATATTTTCATGTCTTTATTTAGGTTGGGGCCGATTCCACGATAAAACCTGTTAAACCCCTAGGGCCTGCCTGGGCCTGCTTAGCCAGAGTAACTCCATGTTGCCTAGGTAGGCATTTTGTTGCCTAGGTAGCCATTTTTTTATTGCCATGTTGCCTAGGTAGCCATTTTGTTGTTTAATACATGCCTCAGCAGTTACTAATATTGGTTCTGGGTAACCATTGCTTAAAACACACACCTAAAATAAGGCCAGACAGGTAAAAAACATCCAATCAGCCAAAACTACATATGTAGCGGTCTGAAGTTGTGCCCTGTAAAAACTAGCCTGTAAGACCAAGGTGCATCACTCTCTTCGGAGGTGGCCCTGGCCGGTCAGTCTGACTTCTAATGCTTGGCATAGAATAAGGCTTTGCATAACTTTCACTTTGTCTCAGTCTCATTCCTTTTATAACGGACCCAACAATTTACACACATAGTTATTTTAATGACTTGATTCTAAGTTGTAGCCTTAATGCCCAGAACATACAAGGGGCTCCTACAAATAGGAAAAGTCAGAAAAATCCAATTTTTAAAATGGGCAAAGACTAGAACAGGTACTTGCAACATAGGAAATACAAACAGCTAATAAGCATATGAAAAGGTACACAACATAATTAGTCACCAGAATACACAAATTAAAATCACAGTGAGGGGTGCCTTGGTGGCCCAGTTGGGTAGGTGTCTGACTCTTGACTTTCACTCATGTCACCATCTCAGTTTTGTGGGATCAAGCCCCATGTGGGGCTTCATGTTCAGGGAGGAGTCTGCTTGTCCCTCTCCCTCTCCACCTGCCCCCACTCATTCTCTCTCTCTCTCTCTCTCTCTCTCATAAATAAAGAAATAAAATCTTAAAAAAAATAAAACCACAGTGAAATACCAAGCTTCATAAAAATGGATTAAAATGACTGAAGATGTGGAGCAATTTTCATTGCTCATGGGAGCATTATTTGGTACAATCAATTCAAAAAGTCCATTTGGAAGCTTCTTTGAAAACTAACCTTAAATATTCACCTTCTCTCCTACAATCCAGTTGTTTCACCCCCTCTGTGGTATACACGCCTTATGGAGATTAGGGTTTACCTCTACCACAAGTATGTACATGTATCTTTATAACAGCCTTACTCAAATAACCGGAAATGGCAACAATATTAATTTGCATGGATAAGAAAAAGGATAAATTGTGATACACGAAGTGGGATACTATTGATTATTTTTAAAAGAATGAACTACTACTATATACAACCAGGTAGGCAGAAAGATGTTTAATAAAAGAAGCCAGACATATAAGAAGTATATTCTATAGGATTCCATTTCTTTGAACCTCAAGAACAGGCAAAACTAATTCATATTTTTAGGATTCCAAATAATGGTAACATTTGAAAGACTGTTGATTTGGAGTTGACTGGGAGCTTTGTGGTGGCTATGAGGATTCTACATTCTGATTTATATAATAGTTATACAGACATATACATACATAAGACTTTCTTGAGCTATACAGAAGATTGGTGTACATTCTGTATGTAAACAACATCTCATTTAAAGAGAGGGAGAGAGAGAGAAAAGAGAAAAAAAAATGAAGTTAAGCATTTAATTCAAACGGTTAGGTTGGAGGCGCCTGGGTGGCTCAGTGGGTTAAAGCCTCTGCCTTCAGCTCAGGTCATGATCCCAGGGTCCTGGGATTGAGCCCCACATTGGGCTCTCTGCTGAGTGGGGAGCCTGCTTCCCTTCTTCTCTCTCTGTCTGTCTCTCTGCCTACTTGTGATCTCTGTCTGTCAAATAAATAAATAAAGTCTTTAAAAAAAAAACTGCTGGGTGTTTCACAGAGGTGTGAAATAGTGGAGCAAATCAAAAGGCACAAACAAGTAAATAATAAAGAGAAAAAAAGAAATCGATGAAATAGAAAACAAAATATAAATATGATAAGATTAACAAAATCTGAAATTTTTCTTTACAATGATTACTAAGATAGCCAAAACTGTATCAACAATTATTTGTTAGAAAGAAAATAGTAAACCAGGGAACTTAAGTGGCCCTCCCTCCAAAGAAATACAAAAAACATGACAAATACTGTCAGAGCAAACTTTATCTGGATTCTGGAAAATAGAGATTTATAGCAATCACATGAATTTTTAATCAGGTAAAAGACAACTGAAACTATGTTTGTGTTGCCTTACTTACTCTCACCATGAAAGTGAAATGATATCTCACAGAATCAAAGAAAATATTTGCAAATCAAATGTGTGCAGACAGTCTACTATGCAGAATATATAAAGAATTTATGCAATTCAAAACGAAAAAAAGATGAGCAACACAATTTTAAAATGGACAATGGACTTGAAAAGGTATATCTCCAAAGAAGATACACAAATGGCTGACAAGAACATGAAAGGATTCTGCACATTCTTGGGCAAGCATTTGGGAATCACAAATTAAAACCATGGTTAGACCATATCTTGGTCCATATATACTATGGAGTATTAGCCCTCCATCAGGCAGGATGAATACCCAACTTTTGTATCAACATGGACAGGACTGAAAGAGATTATGCTGAGTGAAATAAGTCAAGCAGAGAGAGTCAATTATCATATGGTTTTGCTTATTTGTGGAGCATAAGGAATAATACATGGGGAGATGGAGAGAAGTGAGTTGGGGGAAATTGGAGGGGGAGATGAACCATGAGAAACTATGGACTCTGAGAAACAAACTGAGGGTTTTGGAGGGGAGGGGCATGGGAGGTTGGGTGAGCCTGGTAGTGGGTATTATGTAGGGCACATATTGCATGGAGCTCTGAGTGTGATGCATAAACAATGAATTCTGGAACACTGATATGAAAAAATAAATAAATAAATAAAAATTTAAAAAAAAATAAATAAAACCACAATTAGAAATAGAACCTCTTCCTTTTCTATTGGCAATATTGCCAAGCTTCAAAAATAAAAGCCATGTGGTGCTGGTGAAAAAAAAAAAAAAGGACTGTTAAGTGGAACAGAATTAAGAGCTCATAGACATATGTGAAATTTAATGTACATTAAGTTAATTCCAAAAATCATTATGAAGACAAATAGCATAGTAAAAAGTACTGATAAATATAATTTTACTACTAAATCATATATAGTATTGGTAAATACTACTTTACTACCTAGAGGAAAAAAAAAATGGATTTCTACCTAATGTGACACAAGAAGGTAGACTCTAAATGGATCAAATAACGAAAAGTTAAAATAGAACAATGACGTTCTAGAAGAAAACATAAGAGAACATCTTTTGACCTACAGCAAGGAAACTTTAAACACAGACAATAATGAAAAACTTGATGAATTTTATTTCCTCAAAATCCAATATTTGTCTTCAAAGAACATTATGAACAAAGTTAAAAGGATAGATGAGAAAATGGATGAGATATTTGTGCTGTGTAGAACAAATAAGAAATAAATAAGAACTTAATGTCAGGAATTCATAATAAATTCTAAAAATCAAGATAAAACAGGGGTGCCTAGGTGGCTCAGTGGGTTAAACCTCTGCCTTCAGTTCAGGTCATGATCTCAGGATCCTGGGATTGAGCCCTGCATCAGGCTCTCTGCTCAGCAGGGAGCCTGCTTCCCTTCCTCTCTCTCTGCCTGCCTCTCTGCCTACTTGTGATCTCTGTCTGTCAAATAAATAAATGAAATTGTAAAAAAAAAAAAAAAAAGATGAAAGGAAGTAAACCCCAATAGAAAAATAGCAGAGGATATACAGGGGAATTCACAAAAATTAACTTCAAAGGGCTACAAGAATAGAAAACAATACTGAAATTCATTAGTATTATAAGTTATGCAAATTAAAACAACAAAGAAATATCTATTTACCCCTATTAGGCATGCAGAAATTAGAAAGCCAGATACTGTTAAGTGTTGGCAAAAAGTAGAAGAGAGAGGAACACTCATTTTCATTTGGGAAAATGTAGAGAGGTACAGCCATTCTGGAAAGGAACCTGGAATTACTAGGTCACCTTATGTCTATGCACATTCTATGATATAATAATTATTGCTAAATATAGACCTCCAAAATTTCTCACACAGAGAATGGTGTCATATGGCATAATCCTATAATATTTGTGGTTCTGTTATTTGTTTTGGCAAGTGTTGTGTAATTTGGATATCCTTCACTAGGAGAAGACATAAATGAAAATGCAAGATATATGCACCAAGGATATTGCACAACAGTAGGGAGAAAGATTAGATGAACATGTGGCATTGTAAATGATATTAAAGACTCAGTCAAGTGAAAAAGATAAAGAGGTATATTACACAATATCATTTATGTAAAATAAAAATATATGCACAAACAAAATCATTTTTTTAAAGATTTTATTTATTTATTGGACAGACAGAGATCACAAGTAGGCAGAGAGGTAGGCAGAGAGAGATGGAGAAGCAGGCTCCCTGCCGAGCAGAGAGCCCGATGCGGGACTCGATCCCAGGACCCTGGGATCATGACCTGAGCCGAAGGCAGAGGTTTTAATCCACTGAGCCACCCAGGCGCCCCACAAAATCATTTTTTGATGACAAACTAAAAGCATTGCATACATTAGAATGGTCATTAGGTCAATGTGAATGAGGTGTGGATGTATATTAAGCAAACAATAAAATAAATGTATAAATAATCAAGAGAGGGTCTTTGAAATCACTAATTATACTATACATCACATATTGAGGAATATAACTGAATTCTTCAAGACTGAGAACAAACAAACAACAGGAGAAATTAAGATTGCATGGTACTATACAGAAATACAAAGTCAGTAAAGGAACAGACTACAGAGTATAAAATAGACCAAATTTAGCAAGAGTTTAAATCTCATATAAAAGACACTTAAAATTGATCAGAATTTTCTCATAAATGGTGCTAAGTGACCACCGTGAAGAAAAAACTGGGATCTCTACATCATTCCTTACATTAGAATTAATTCTGGATGTATCAAGATATAAATGAAGCCACATGTGTAAGCAAAGCTATGAAAATCTTAGAAGAAAAAACATACTTTTTATGATTTTTTAAGAGCATACCCTTTTAACAACAGAGACCTTTAAAATGTTAACACAAAACCAAGTCATAAGGGAAAAGAATGATTAAATTACAAGTGTGTGATAGAAGAATCTATGAAGTCAACTGGCAAAGTAAAAAAAGACATTTTTAATGCAAAATCAATTATTCTTGATAATACTCCAGGGTTCTACACAACAGCAAAAGAAAATTGAACAGCCCAATAAAAGAAAACTAGCAGGAAATGAAAATGATTGATTAACATTTAAAATTATGCTCATCCTCAACTATAATTAAAGTATCCTATAATATTGCCAATTTAGATACCTTTTATTTCTCTTTGTTGTCTGATTGCTGTTGCTAGGACTTCTAATACTATGTTGAACAAGAGTGGTGAGAGTGGGCATC
>NW_019154097.1:25366887-25367585 GCF_002288905.1 Enhydra lutris kenyoni | reverse complement strand
CTTTTTCTGCATCAATTGAGAGGACCATGTGGTTCTTCTCTCTTTTCTTATTAATTTGTTCTATCACATTGATTGATTTGCGAATGTTGAACCATCCTTGTAGCCCAGGAATGAATCCCACCTGGTCATGGTGGATAATCTTTTTAATGTGCTGTTGGATCCTGTTTGCTAGGATCTTGTTGAGAATCTTAGCATCCATATTCATCAGTGATATTGGTCTGAAATTCTCATTTTGGTAGGGTCTTTGCCTGGTTTGGGGATCAGGGTAATTCTGGCTTCATAGAAAGAGTCTGGAAGTTTTCCTTCTGCTTCAATTTTTTGAAACAGCTTCAGGAGAATAGGTGTTATTTCTTCTTTGAAAGTTGGTAGAATTCCCCAGGGAATCCGTCAGGTCCTGGGCTCTTGTTTTTTGGGAGGTTTTTGATCACTGCTTCAATCTTATTACTAGACATCGGTCTATTTAGGTTGTCAATTTCTTCCTGGTTCAGTTTTGGGAGTTTACAGTTTTCCAGGAATGCATCCATTTCATCTAGGTTGCTTAGCTCAAACTCTCTCTTTGCAGATGACATGATTCTTTATATGGAAAACCCAAAAGACTAGAACTACTACTACTACTACTAGAACTCATACAACAATTCAGCAACGTGGCAGGATACAAAGTCAATGTACAGAAATCAGTGACTTTCTTATACACTAAC